>NC_056428.1:22500-25000 GCF_905147365.1 Aricia agestis | reverse complement strand
AGGATCGTTTTTTATTTCTTTGGGGGGCTTTCGTGTCTTTCGGGGTATGGACCATTGCCATTTTTTATCAAATATAGGGGAAACGTGTCAACTTTTAAAATGTAAATATAAAAGATAAAAAGTGTAGTGAGTCTAGACAAATACAGTGTAAATATTTTTTGTAAAAATATTTAAAAGTCCTAATACTAATCTGTTGTCCCAATAGGAATCAACCAGTCAATTGAATTGTCAATTAATATATAATGTATAGCTAAAAATAATAAAATTTACTTTAAAATATATCACACTGAGACACTACACTACTTATCCTAACTAATACTAATCGGTTGCCCCAATAGGGGACAGCCGGTCAACTATCTAGTGAGTATGTATATACAAAATTACAAATTAAAACTGTAAAAACAGACGTCACAATATAAATTGTATATACAAAGTCACTACTCTAACAGACGACCCAATAGCGAAGCGAACTGGTCTAAAAATACCGCTTAACACGGTTTAAAGGACGGCCTTCGCCGGTCAAGGTCACCTACTTACTAACAATCGTGTACCCTGTCTGTCCTTGTCAATGGTTTGTGTCCAACACACGTGGTTTACGTCTAACTAAAGTTTTTAAATATTTGTTAAAAATGTTTACGCCTTAAAATTTTTAATAGCAAGACTTTTTACGATTTGCTTAATACTCAGTCAATACTAAAATAATATTTCGCCTACTAGTTTTAAAAAGCAACGTTCTGTAATTCTACCAGATTGAAAATATTCAAGTGCCTATGGTTTTAAAATAGCAAAAACGCAACCGTTTCTTACGCCTTCGATCTGTTTTAGTTCAAGAGCCGGTAGTCTTCCGGATTACTTTATCTTAAGTTAGTTTATTTTAATGTTTTTTAATATATTTTAAAAAGCCTAATAGTTTAATTTATATCTGTATTTAATTATGAATTTTTGTAGAATAATATCCCGCGATTTTATTATTTCTCAATGTTATTTCTGTTTATATTTTACGATTTTAACCCGATTTATTTGATTACTTGTTTTTATATTATTTATTTATTCTTACTTTTATTTAAGTTTATATTTATTTAACTAGTATAATATCCGTTTTATTTTTACAGAATCTACCCGATGGCGGCTCTCGAACTACCAGACCACACACAGCGCTTGACGCCAAGCGGGCGTGTCAGGGCTGCCACACGCGAGAATATATTGTGTTACGCAATCAATGAGCGGGAGTATCCTGATGGGAATTTTGAGATTTCCTTACTTTCTATTATGCTGTATTTAAATACTTTTGTTATTTATGTCCTATTTATTGTATATTTTAATATGCTTTTATAATATATGTGTTTAATTGTGTAATTTACGTTTTATGTAAAAAATATATTTAGCTATTTTGGGGTTTAATCTTACTTAATTTAATTAATATTATAATTTTAATAAAATATTGTTTTTAGATTATCTAATATTTTACCTATTATTTATGTTTTTATGGCGATTTACTTAATTTAGTTTATTATTATTAGTGCAATTAAATGATTTTTATTATTTCCAAATTTTTATTATTTTAATTTTTTATTTACTAAAGTTAAAACAACTTTTGATCCGCAGCCCTGGGCGCGTCGGTGGGCGGGGCAGTGAGCGAGATGGATATCGCGCGCGTCAGCCCTACTTGTCCCGCTCGCACTTACGGTCTTGTCACTGCGTTATCGGTTTTGATCTACGGAATGTAGTCCGAGTGTTGAAGGTTGTGATTAAGTATTATTAATTTGTTTTTTAATATTAATTTTAAAGGCTAATTTATATTATGAAAATGTAATTATTTATAATTTACGTTTTTTAGTTGGTTTAATGTTTTAGTTTTCTAATTTTTTAATGTTAAAGTTTGCTTATTTACTAGTTTTTGTTGTTTTAATTTGATTACTATACTATTTTTATTTATTTAATATTAAACTGGAGTAAGAATGTAGTTTTGGAATATTTTTACTATTTAATTAATGTGTTTAAATTATTAACTTCTTAAAAGCGGCAAAATTCCTTGTCACACCTCGGACTATGCGACGGCGGCCATTGCTTTGTAGGCGGAGTCACTTATCTGAGGGCTGGTTGTTTGTGTTATCGGTAAAAATAGGGTTGTCGATTCTTGGATGTATCTAGCAAATGAGCGGAAACGAACCTGATGGGAATGTTGAATAATTAATTATTTATTATGTATTATTTTAAGTGCTAAGGCTAAATTCAATTCGTCAATGTATTATTTGTATTATTTATGTAGATACTTTTTATTTTTAATGTTGTTTTATCCTTTTTTAGTATTTATATGGCCGAATTTTAATGAATTATTATTTGTGTACTATTATAGATTGTTTATAACTTATTTATCCTTAAAAATGTTTTATGTAAGTATGGGTTAACTTAAGTAAAAGTATGCTGACACAACACAGACACAGAGTATACAATTAATTCTCGACCGGCGAAAACTTCGTCATTTGCAACCCTAATTCCC
>NC_056428.1:12500-17500 GCF_905147365.1 Aricia agestis | reverse complement strand
GTCGCTATGCGAACCTCCAATAACTTCCGTCCCACGGGGCTCCGGGTCAGGATGGGTACCTGCCCGGCTTAGCTAGTCCCGGCGTCGAGGGGAACGCTTTAGTTTGCCTAAGCGTTTCCTTACTTGGTGGAAGTCCGGTCCCTTGTGAGGTAGACCGGCCGGTCGTGGAGGGAGTCCTGTGTTAGATAGATCCAGGACATCCCTCCGTATACGGCTGAAGGCAACCGCAGGTGGTTTTAGTGAGTAAGAGTCTCACATACCCCCGGGGTGCTTCAGCTTAACTGAGGCACATACCCGACCCGGGGGACCCATGATGGGTTTCCCCTGCGCATCAAAAAAAAAAAAAAAAAAAAAAAAAGGTTAGGTTAGGTTAGGTTAGGTTAGGTTAGGTTAGGTTAGGTTAGGTTAGGTTAGGTTAGGTTAGGTTAGGTTAGGTTAGGTTAGGTTAGGTTAGGTTCCCCGTGCCATCGTGAGCGTTTTCACGGTGACACGGGAGGGGTGGCTGAACGCCGGTATGGCGTGTGTTTGTGTGCGTGTCTGTCTTGTATGTTTGGCTGCGCCCGCAGTATGACGAACGGGCCCGCGACCCGGGGTGTCGGAGTTTAGTATGATGGGAGACCGTAATAAGCAAAGTATTCTCCGGGTGGGTCCCGGCTCCTCAGGAGCCGGAGAATCCCATGCGCCGTCTTCGGACGGTGGCCGGCCCTCGTATACGGAGGGGCCACTTATTACGAGGAAGGACGAGGGGGCCGCTAAGGCGGTGAAGAAGGAAGAGGAGGCCGCTAAAGCGGCGAGACAGAGGGCCATTTTGGCGGCGTTAGGAGGAGGAGGAAGTGACAGCGCGAAGAAGCGCGACAGCCCGAAGCCGGCGCCCATTACCGCGCCGGCGGCGGAGCTTCTAACGGACGAGGACATCGACTTCAGTCAGCCGCAGCCCAACGGCGTTGAGCGGATGCTGAAGTTGATGCAGAAGAAGAAGCTGAGAGGCGACAAGGATCTGCCGCGTGTCCTCTTGACACGCGACGTGAAAATGCCGCCTCCAAGCACCGGAAAAGACGACATTGGTAGAGACTCCCCTCGTGGTCGAGTCTCCCAACATGGACGAGACTATCCCGGATGTGACAGCGAGGACTGGCTCTCGGACTCCAGTGAGATGTCTGGCATATCGCTGGACTCCGAGGGCTTGCCCGCACTCTCGGAGAAGACGCGCCGTAAGAGGCGCTCTGACGACGACGTGACACCGCCCCTCAGCAAAGGGGCCGTGCCAAAAGCCAAGAGAGGACGCGGCCGCCCGCCAACGACTGGACAATATGTCGGTCTGGCGAAGGCGCAGGCCGACCTGAATAGAGAGAAGGAGGAGGCCCTTCGACTCCAGGCGGAGGAAGAGGTTGCCGAGGCGGCCAGGGCGGCGCGAGAGACGCGCTCTTCGCTCCTCGCGAGCCCCGCCCCCATGGAAGAAGACAGGCCAGAGCAGACCATCCACGCTCTGGCCCAATGTGTTGAGACTTCGCTGGGAACGATCTCCATGGTCGCAGCGAAGTCGAACAACCTGAAGGGGACATTCCAACGTCTTCTGAAGGAGGCGGTCAGTGACATACGCACTACCGTCGCCGCTATGAAGAACCGCGGAGCGACGGAAGAGATACGAGCCCTCGAAGCTCAGAATGCGCGGCTCCAACAAGAAGTGGAGTCTATGCGCAAGGAGTTAGAGGCGCTGCGTCAAAAAGTGTCGAAGCCGGCCGAGCAGGACATGCGCCAGCTGTTGTCTGAGGTCTCTCGTTCTAACGTAGAGACCTTCAGCAATATGCTGAACGCTCGGCTGGCCGGACTGGAGAGTCGGCTCCTCCCAGAGCCTCGACTGCGACCTCCGCTCGCGGCGGACAGAGATCGGAGCATCACTCCACTTGCCGTCGAAAGCGTTGAGAAACCACCCGAAGAGACGCCGGGGACCCCGAAGCAGAAGGCCAAGGGGAAACCGGCCCCAAAGAAGACACGGCAGCCAGCCGCCGCAGAGGCCCCGCAAGAGGCCCCTGCCGCGCCTGAGGCGCCCAAGGCCAAGAAGGGCCGGAAGAAGAAGCGGCCGTCGATGGCCGCTCTGGAAGCGACACAAGGGGGAGCGAACACCAGCTCCCCTCGTACTGAGGCCCCATGGACCACGGTAGGTCCAAAGGGCAAGAAGAAGAAAGGGGTGGCTACACCATCTACAGCCGCCCCGAAGAAGAAGAGAAAGCCAAGGCTTCGCGTCCCCGCCACCGCGGCCGTCGCTCTCACCATTGAAGAGTCGGCCGTGAAGGCGGGCTTGACGTACGCCAAGGCACTTGAGACGGCCCGGCGGGCGGTGAACATCGCGGAGTTCGATATTCCGCAAGTCCGCTTCCGCCGGGCCCGAACTGGAGGGCGCCTCCTCACTATCGCCGGTGAGGGCGCAGAGAAGAAGGCGGACGCCTTTGCCGCGAGGCTGAAGACAGTCCTGCCTCAGGAAGTGAAAGTCGGGCGGCCAGCTGCTTGCGCGGAGATGCGCATCGCCGGCCTTGACGACTCTGTGACGGCCGCCGAAATCATGGAAGCGGTCGCACTTGAAGGGGAGTGCCTGGCCGGCGATGTCCGGGTAGGGCCGATTAGAGAGGGGCCACGGGGGGACGGATCGTGTTGGGTCCGCCTTCCAGTCGCGGCCGCTAAGAAGCTCTCGAGCTCTGGGCGGTTGCGTATTGGTTGGGTGTCGGCGAGGGTGGCGTTGCTGGCCGCGAGGCCGACGCGCTGCTTCCGCTGCCAGGACACCGGCCACGTGGCTGCCAAGTGCCAGTGCCCGGTGGACCGTAGCCGGACTTGTTTTCGGTGCGGGGAACCGGGGCACAAGGCGGCGGAGTGCGGGGCTGCAACACCAAACTGCGCCCTGTGCGAGGCCGCTGGCAGGGCCGAAAGGGGGCACGAGCTGGGTAGATGCCCATCTACATCAAAGCCGGCCCCCGGAGAAGACAAGGCGCCGACCAAAAAGGCTCGACACAAAAAGTCGAGACCTAAAGGCGCGCGGGCCCCGCCCGCTCCCGCCCGAATGGAGACGGACGCCTAGACCCGTGGGCGGTGATCGGGGGATCCCGCCCACAGTATGGGTCCCGAGAAGACAGCCCCCCTATAGCCCGGGGGGCTCTCGGTGAGGTACGCGGCTCAAGCCGCTTGAAGAAGGTGCCGGTTGCGGCTGCGCGCGGGGAGGGGCGGAGTTGTAGTCGCTCCGCGGTTTCCCGTCCCTCCCGCACTAGGCGCGTGACGGAGGGCTGGGGGGGTTTTAGTGGGTAAACCTCGAGTAGGGAGTCCCACATACCCCCGCCTCTTCCCCCGAGGGGGCGGGGGATGCGTAACGCATTTCCCCTCCTAAAAAAAAAAAAAAAAAAAAAAAGGTTAGGTTAGGTTAGGTTAGGTTAGGTTAGGTTAGGTTAGGTTAGGTTAGGTTAGGTTAGGTTAGGTTAGGTTAGGTTAGGTTAGGTTAGGTTAGGTTAGGTTAGGTTAGGTTAGGTTAGGTTAGGTTAGGTTAGGTTAGGTTAGGTTAGGTTAGGTTAGGTTAGGTTAGGTTAGGCTAGGTTAGGTTAGGTTAGGTTAGGTTAGGTTAGGTTAGGTTAGGTTAGGTTAGGTTAGGTTAGGTTAGGTTAGGTTAGGTTAGGTTAGGTTAGGTTAGGTTAGGTTAGGTTAGGTTAGGTTAGGTTAGGTTAGGTTAGGTTAGGTTAGGTTAGGTTAGGTTAGGTTAGGTTAGGTTAGGTTAGGTTAGGTTAGGTTAGGTTAGGTTAGGTTAGGTTAGGTTAGGTTAGGTTAGGTTAGGTTAGGTTAGGTTAGGTTAGGTTAGGTTAGGTTAGGTTAGGTTAGGTTAGGTTAGGTTAGGTTAGGTTAGGTTAGGTTAGGTTAGGTTAGGTTAGGTTAGGTTAGGTTAGGTTAGGTTAGGTTAGGTTAGGTTAGGTTAGGTTAGGTTAGGTTAGGTTAGGTTAGGTTAGGTTAGGTTAGGTTAGGTTAGGTTAGGTTAGGTTAGGTTAGGTTAGGTTAGGTTAGGTTAGGTTAGGTTAGGTTAGGTTAGGTTAGGTTAGGTTAGGTTAGGTTAGGTTAGGTTAGGTTAGGTTAGGTTAGGTTAGGTTAGGTTAGGTTAGGTTAGGTTAGGTTAGGTTAGGTTAGGTTAGGTTAGGTTAGGTTAGGTTAGGTTAGGTTAGGTTAGGTTAGGTTAGGTTAGGTTAGGTTAGGTTAGGTTAGGTTCCCCCCGATGGTTGCACGCCTTGTCGTGGCGGTGGGGCTCTAGTAACCGCGGCTTGGACAACCGCGGTGAAGCAAAGAGGCAACCAGGGCCGGCCGGTGTCGCCGCCTGGCCCGAGGAGGGCGCTCCCAGCGGACTGGAGGAGTCCGCTGCGGATGCGCACCGAGGTGGGGCCGCAGAGGAAGAGGCAAGTAGGTATTACGGTGCGCCGCTTGCCCTATCCTCTGCGGCCGAGGACGGATCGGGGGGGGGGGGGGGGGGCATTGTGGTGGGTTGCCGCTTTCCCTACCCCCCCTGCGAGCTGGCGGGGCCGTTCCTTGAACGGCATTGGTGGGGCCGCAGAGGAAGAGGCAAGTAGGTATTACGGTGCGCCGCTTGCCCTATCCTCTGCGGCCGAGGTGTGGTCGGTGGCAGAGCCACAGATTTGATCTGCCACATGGCCTCCAAGTAGCAGACTCGGGGGGCGTCTGCTACAGCCTTGGTGGGGGCCGAGGAGGAGGGCGCATGTGTTGTGCGCCCATCGTGGTGTCTTCGGGCCGCTGGCGGGGTCGCAGATGTGTGTATCGTTCCTGTGGCCCCGTCAATATGCGGCGTGGCGGAAGATGGGGGGGGGTTTTAGTGGGTATACCGTGGTCTCATTAGCTACGGGAGTCCCACATAACCGCTCGGGTCGCCCCCTGCGCCTGGGTGGTATGCGTAATGCATTTCCCCCTCCGGAAAAAAAAAAAAAAAAAAAAAAAAAAAAAGGTTAGGTTAGGTTAGGTTAGGT
>NC_056428.1:0-7500 GCF_905147365.1 Aricia agestis | reverse complement strand
TTAGGTTAGGTTAGGTTAGGTTAGGTTAGGTTAGGTTAGGTTAGGTTAGGTTAGGTTAGGTTAGGTTAGGTTAGGTTAGGTTAGGTTAGGTTAGGTTAGGTTAGGTTAGGTTAGGTTAGGTTAGGTTAGGTTAGGTTAGGTTAGGTTAGGTTAGGTTAGGTTAGGTTAGGTTAGGTTAGGTTAGGTTAGGTTAGGTTAGGTTAGGTTAGGTTAGGTTAGGTTAGGTTAGGTTAGGTTAGGTTAGGTTAGGTTAGGTTAGGTTAGGTTAGGTTAGGTTAGGTTAGGTTAGGTTAGGTTAGGTTAGGTTAGGTTAGGTTAGGTTAGGTTAGGTTAGGTTAGGTTAGGTTAGGTTAGGTTAGGTTAGGTTAGGTTAGGTTAGGTTAGGTTAGGTTAGGTTAGGTTAGGTTAGGTTAGGTTAGGTTAGGTTAGGTTAGGTTAGGTTAGGTTAGGTTAGGTTAGGTTAGGTTAGGTTAGGTTAGGTTAGGTTAGGTTAGGTTAGGTTAGGTTAGGTTAGGTTAGGTTAGGTTAGGTTAGGTTAGGTTAGGTTAGGTTAGGTTAGGTTAGGTTAGGTTAGGTTAGGTTAGGTTAGGTTAGGTTAGGTTAGGTTAGGTTAGGTTAGGTTAGGTTAGGTTAGGTTAGGTTAGGTTAGGTTAGGTTAGGTTAGGTTAGGTTAGGTTAGGTTAGGTTAGGTTAGGTTAGGTTAGGTTAGGTTAGGTTAGGTTAGGTTAGGTTAGGTTAGGTTAGGTTAGGTTAGGTTAGGTTAGGTTAGGTTAGGTTAGGTTAGGTTAGGTTAGGTTAGGTTAGGTTAGGTTAGGTTAGGTTAGGTTAGGTTAGGTTAGGTTAGGTTAGGTTAGGTTAGGTTAGGTTAGGTTAGGTTAGGTTAGGTTAGGTTAGGTTAGGTTAGGTTAGGTTAGGTTAGGTTAGGTTAGGTTAGGTTAGGTTAGGTTAGGTTAGGTTAGGTTAGGTTAGGTTAGGTTAGGTTAGGTTAGGTTAGGTTAGGTTAGGTTAGGTTAGGTTAGGTTAGGTTAGGTTAGGTTAGGTTAGGTTAGGTTAGGTTAGGTTAGGTTAGGTTAGGTTAGGTTAGGTTAGGTTAGGTTAGGTTAGGTTAGGTTAGGTTAGGTTAGGTTAGGTTAGGTTAGGTTAGGTTAGGTTAGGTTAGGTTAGGTTAGGTTAGGTTAGGTTAGGTTAGGTTAGGTTAGGTTAGGTTAGGTTAGGTTAGGTTAGGTTAGGTTAGGTTAGGTTAGGTTAGGTTAGGTTAGGTTAGGTTAGGTTAGGTTAGGTTAGGTTAGGTTAGGTTAGGTTAGGTTAGGTTAGGTTAGGTTAGGTTAGGTTAGGTTAGGTTAGGTTAGGTTAGGTTAGGTTAGGTTAGGTTAGGTTAGGTTAGGTTAGGTTAGGTTAGGTTAGGTTAGGTTAGGTTAGGTTAGGTTAGGTTAGGTTAGGTTAGGTTAGGTTAGGTTAGGTTAGGTTAGGTTAGGTTAGGTTAGGTTAGGTTAGGTTAGGTTAGGTTAGGTTAGGTTAGGTTAGGTTAGGTTAGGTTAGGTTAGGTTAGGTTAGGTTAGGTTAGGTTAGGTTAGGTTAGGTTAGGTTAGGTTAGGTTAGGTTAGGTTAGGTTAGGTTAGGTTAGGTTAGGTTAGGTTAGGTTAGGTTAGGTTAGGTTAGGTTAGGTTAGGTTAGGTTAGGTTAGGTTAGGTTAGGTTAGGTTAGGTTAGGTTAGGTTAGGTTAGGTTAGGTTAGGTTAGGTTAGGTTAGGTTAGGTTAGGTTAGGTTAGGTTAGGTTAGGTTAGGTTAGGTTAGGTTAGGTTAGGTTAGGTTAGGTTAGGTTAGGTTAGGTTAGGTTAGGTTAGGTTAGGTTAGGTTAGGTTAGGTTAGGTTAGGTTAGGTTAGGTTAGGTTAGGTTAGGTTAGGTTAGGTTAGGTTAGGTTAGGTTAGGTTAGGTTAGGTTAGGTTAGGTTAGGTTAGGTTAGGTTAGGTTAGGTTAGGTTAGGTTAGGTTAGGTTAGGTTAGGTTAGGTTAGGTTAGGTTAGGTTAGGTTAGGTTAGGTTAGGTTAGGTTAGGTTAGGTTAGGTTAGGTTAGGTTAGGTTAGGTTAGGTTAGGTTAGGTTAGGTTAGGTTAGGTTAGGTTAGGTTAGGTTAGGTTAGGTTAGGTTAGGTTAGGTTAGGTTAGGTTAGGTTAGGTTAGGTTAGGTTAGGTTAGGTTAGGTTAGGTTAGGTTAGGTTAGGTTAGGTTAGGTTAGGTTAGGTTAGGTTAGGTTAGGTTAGGTTAGGTTAGGTTAGGTTAGGTTAGGTTAGGTTAGGTTAGGTTAGGTTAGGTTAGGTTAGGTTAGGTTAGGTTAGGTTAGGTTAGGTTAGGTTAGGTTAGGTTAGGTTAGGTTAGGTTAGGTTAGGTTAGGTTAGGTTAGGTTAGGTTAGGTTAGGTTAGGTTAGGTTAGGTTAGGTTAGGTTAGGTTAGGTTAGGTTAGGTTAGGTTAGGTTAGGTTAGGTTAGGTTAGGTTAGGTTAGGTTAGGTTAGGTTAGGTTAGGTTAGGTTAGGTTAGGTTAGGTTAGGTTAGGTTAGGTTAGGTTAGGTTAGGTTAGGTTAGGTTAGGTTAGGTTAGGTTAGGTTAGGTTAGGTTAGGTTAGGTTAGGTTAGGTTAGGTTAGGTTAGGTTAGGTTAGGTTAGGTTAGGTTAGGTTAGGTTAGGTTAGGTTAGGTTAGGTTAGGTTAGGTTAGGTTAGGTTAGGTTAGGTTAGGTTAGGTTAGGTTAGGTTAGGTTAGGTTAGGTTAGGTTAGGTTAGGTTAGGTTAGGTTAGGTTAGGTTAGGTTAGGTTAGGTTAGGTTAGGTTAGGTTAGGTTAGGTTAGGTTAGGTTAGGTTAGGTTAGGTTAGGTTAGGTTAGGTTAGGTTAGGTTAGGTTAGGTTAGGTTAGGTTAGGTTAGGTTAGGTTAGGTTAGGTTAGGTTAGGTTAGGTTAGGTTAGGTTAGGTTAGGTTAGGTTAGGTTAGGTTAGGTTAGGTTAGGTTAGGTTAGGTTAGGTTAGGTTAGGTTAGGTTAGGTTAGGTTAGGTTAGGTTAGGTTAGGTTAGGTTAGGTTAGGTTAGGTTAGGTTAGGTTAGGTTAGGTTAGGTTAGGTTAGGTTAGGTTAGGTTAGGTTAGGTTAGGTTAGGTTAGGTTAGGTTAGGTTAGGTTAGGTTAGGTTAGGTTAGGTTAGGTTAGGTTAGGTTAGGTTAGGTTAGGTTAGGTTAGGTTAGGTTAGGTTAGGTTAGGTTAGGTTAGGTTAGGTTAGGTTAGGTTAGGTTAGGTTAGGTTAGGTTAGGTTAGGTTAGGTTAGGTTAGGTTAGGTTAGGTTAGGTTAGGTTAGGTTAGGTTAGGTTAGGTTAGGTTAGGTTAGGTTAGGTTAGGTTAGGTTAGGTTAGGTTAGGTTAGGTTAGGTTAGGTTAGGTTAGGTTAGGTTAGGTTAGGTTAGGTTAGGTTAGGTTAGGTTAGGTTAGGTTAGGTTAGGTTAGGTTAGGTTAGGTTAGGTTAGGTTAGGTTAGGTTAGGTTAGGTTAGGTTAGGTTAGGTTAGGTTAGGTTAGGTTAGGTTAGGTTAGGTTAGGTTAGGTTAGGTTAGGTTAGGTTAGGTTAGGTTAGGTTAGGTTAGGTTAGGTTAGGTTAGGTTAGGTTAGGTTAGGTTAGGTTAGGTTAGGTTAGGTTAGGTTAGGTTAGGTTAGGTTAGGTTAGGTTAGGTTAGGTTAGGTTAGGTTAGGTTAGGTTAGGTTAGGTTAGGTTAGGTTAGGTTAGGTTAGGTTAGGTTAGGTTAGGTTAGGTTAGGTTAGGTTAGGTTAGGTTAGGTTAGGTTAGGTTAGGTTAGGTTAGGTTAGGTTAGGTTAGGTTAGGTTAGGTTAGGTTAGGTTAGGTTAGGTTAGGTTAGGTTAGGTTAGGTTAGGTTAGGTTAGGTTAGGTTAGGTTAGGTTAGGTTAGGTTAGGTTAGGTTAGGTTAGGTTAGGTTAGGTTAGGTTAGGTTAGGTTAGGTTAGGTTAGGTTAGGTTAGGTTAGGTTAGGTTAGGTTAGGTTAGGTTAGGTTAGGTTAGGTTAGGTTAGGTTAGGTTAGGTTAGGTTAGGTTAGGTTAGGTTAGGTTAGGTTAGGTTAGGTTAGGTTAGGTTAGGTTAGGTTAGGTTAGGTTAGGTTAGGTTAGGTTAGGTTAGGTTAGGTTAGGTTAGGTTAGGTTAGGTTAGGTTAGGTTAGGTTAGGTTAGGTTAGGTTAGGTTAGGTTAGGTTAGGTTAGGTTAGGTTAGGTTAGGTTAGGTTAGGTTAGGTTAGGTTAGGTTAGGTTAGGTTAGGTTAGGTTAGGTTAGGTTAGGTTAGGTTAGGTTAGGTTAGGTTAGGTTAGGTTAGGTTAGGTTAGGTTAGGTTAGGTTAGGTTAGGTTAGGTTAGGTTAGGTTAGGTTAGGTTAGGTTAGGTTAGGTTAGGTTAGGTTAGGTTAGGTTAGGTTAGGTTAGGTTAGGTTAGGTTAGGTTAGGTTAGGTTAGGTTAGGTTAGGTTAGGTTAGGTTAGGTTAGGTTAGGTTAGGTTAGGTTAGGTTAGGTTAGGTTAGGTTAGGTTAGGTTAGGTTAGGTTAGGTTAGGTTAGGTTAGGTTAGGTTAGGTTAGGTTAGGTTAGGTTAGGTTAGGTTAGGTTAGGTTAGGTTAGGTTAGGTTAGGTTAGGTTAGGTTAGGTTAGGTTAGGTTAGGTTAGGTTAGGTTAGGTTAGGTTAGGTTAGGTTAGGTTAGGTTAGGTTAGGTTAGGTTAGGTTAGGTTAGGTTAGGTTAGGTTAGGTTAGGTTAGGTTAGGTTAGGTTAGGTTAGGTTAGGTTAGGTTAGGTTAGGTTAGGTTAGGTTAGGTTAGGTTAGGTTAGGTTAGGTTAGGTTAGGTTAGGTTAGGTTAGGTTAGGTTAGGTTAGGTTAGGTTAGGTTAGGTTAGGTTAGGTTAGGTTAGGTTAGGTTAGGTTAGGTTAGGTTAGGTTAGGTTAGGTTAGGTTAGGTTAGGTTAGGTTAGGTTAGGTTAGGTTAGGTTAGGTTAGGTTAGGTTAGGTTAGGTTAGGTTAGGTTAGGTTAGGTTAGGTTAGGTTAGGTTAGGTTAGGTTAGGTTAGGTTAGGTTAGGTTAGGTTAGGTTAGGTTAGGTTAGGTTAGGTTAGGTTAGGTTAGGTTAGGTTAGGTTAGGTTAGGTTAGGTTAGGTTAGGTTAGGTTAGGTTAGGTTAGGTTAGGTTAGGTTAGGTTAGGTTAGGTTAGGTTAGGTTAGGTTAGGTTAGGTTAGGTTAGGTTAGGTTAGGTTAGGTTAGGTTAGGTTAGGTTAGGTTAGGTTAGGTTAGGTTAGGTTAGGTTAGGTTAGGTTAGGTTAGGTTAGGTTAGGTTAGGTTAGGTTAGGTTAGGTTAGGTTAGGTTAGGTTAGGTTAGGTTAGGTTAGGTTAGGTTAGGTTAGGTTAGGTTAGGTTAGGTTAGGTTAGGTTAGGTTAGGTTAGGTTAGGTTAGGTTAGGTTAGGTTAGGTTAGGTTAGGTTAGGTTAGGTTAGGTTAGGTTAGGTTAGGTTAGGTTAGGTTAGGTTAGGTTAGGTTAGGTTAGGTTAGGTTAGGTTAGGTTAGGTTAGGTTAGGTTAGGTTAGGTTAGGTTAGGTTAGGTTAGGTTAGGTTAGGTTAGGTTAGGTTAGGTTAGGTTAGGTTAGGTTAGGTTAGGTTAGGTTAGGTTAGGTTAGGTTAGGTTAGGTTAGGTTAGGTTAGGTTAGGTTAGGTTAGGTTAGGTTAGGTTAGGTTAGGTTAGGTTAGGTTAGGTTAGGTTAGGTTAGGTTAGGTTAGGTTAGGTTAGGTTAGGTTAGGTTAGGTTAGGTTAGGTTAGGTTAGGTTAGGTTAGGTTAGGTTAGGTTAGGTTAGGTTAGGTTAGGTTAGGTTAGGTTAGGTTAGGTTAGGTTAGGTTAGGTTAGGTTAGGTTAGGTTAGGTTAGGTTAGGTTAGGTTAGGTTAGGTTAGGTTAGGTTAGGTTAGGTTAGGTTAGGTTACGGTTAGGTTAGGTTAGGTTAGGTTAGGTTAGGTTAGGTTAGGTTAGGTTAGGTTAGGTTAGGTTAGGTTAGGTTAGGTTAGGTTAGGTTAGGTTAGGTTAGGTTAGGTTAGGTTAGGTTAGGTTAGGTTAGGTTAGGTTAGGTTAGGTTAGGTTAGGTTAGGTTAGGTTAGGTTAGGTTAGGTTAGGTTAGGTTAGGTTAGGTTAGGTTAGGTTAGGTTAGGTTAGGTTAGGTTAGGTTAGGTTAGGTTAGGTTAGGTTAGGTTAGGTTAGGTTAGGTTAGGTTAGGTTAGGTTAGGTTAGGTTAGGTTAGGTTAGGTTAGGTTAGGTTAGGTTAGGTTAGGTTAGGTTAGGTTAGGTTAGGTTAGGTTAGGTTAGGTTAGGTTAGGTTAGGTTAGGTTAGGTTAGGTTAGGTTAGGTTAGGTTAGGTTAGGTTAGGTTAGGTTAGGTTAGGTTAGGTTAGGTTAGGTTAGGTTAGGTTAGGTTAGGTTAGGTTAGGTTAGGTTAGGTTAGGTTAGGTTAGGTTAGGTTAGGTTAGGTTAGGTTAGGTTAGGTTAGGTTAGGTTAGGTTAGGTTAGGTTAGGTTAGGTTAGGTTAGGTTAGGTTAGGTTAGGTTAGGTTAGGTTAGGTTAGGTTAGGTTAGGTTAGGTTAGGTTAGGTTAGGTTAGGTTAGGTTAGGTTAGGTTAGGTTAGGTTAGGTTAGGTTAGGTTAGGTTAGGTTAGGTTAGGTTAGGTTAGGTTAGGTTAGGTTAGGTTAGGTTAGGTTAGGTTAGGTTAGGTTAGGTTAGGTTAGGTTAGGTTAGGTTAGGTTAGGTTAGGTTAGGTTAGGTTAGGTTAGGTTAGGTTAGGTTAGGTTAGGTTAGGTTAGGTTAGGTTAGGTTAGGTTAGGTTAGGTTAGGTTAGGTTAGGTTAGGTTAGGTTAGGTTAGGTTAGGTTAGGTTAGGTTAGGTTAGGTTAGGTTAGGTTAGGTTAGGTTAGGTTAGGTTAGGTTAGGTTAGGTTAGGTTAGGTTAGGTTAGGTTAGGTTAGGTTAGGTTAGGTTAGGTTAGGTTAGGTTAGGTTAGGTTAGGTTAGGTTAGGTTAGGTTAGGTTAGGTTAGGTTAGGTTAGGTTAGGTTAGGTTAGGTTAGGTTAGGTTAGGTTAGGTTAGGTTAGGTTAGGTTAGGTTAGGTTAGGTTAGGTTAGGTTAGGTTAGGTTAGGTTAGGTTAGGTTAGGTTAGGTTAGGTTAGGTTAGGTTAGGTTAGGTTAGGTTAGGTTAGGTTAGGTTAGGTTAGGTTAGGTTAGGTTAGGTTAGGTTAGGTTAGGTTAGGTTAGGTTAGGTTAGGTTAGGTTAGGTTAGGTTAGGTTAGGTTAGGTTAGGTTAGGTTAGGTTAGGTTAGGTTAGGTTAGGTTAGGTTAGGTTAGGTTAGGTTAGGTTAGGTTAGGTTAGGTTAGGTTAGGTTAGGTTAGGTTAGGTTAGGTTAGGTTAGGTTAGGTTAGGTTAGGTTAGGTTAGGTTAGGTTAGGTTAGGTTAGGTTAG